>NC_056711.1:9190999-9200999 GCF_018831695.1 Puntigrus tetrazona | reverse complement strand
GAATGTTGTGGCGAACCCCAGGTTTCAGCAGAGGCTGAGGCTAGCTGCTAAGCGGGCGGTTAACAACGGGCGGCTGCTCAAGGATGGGCCGCTCTACAGGATGAACAGTGGTGGGCTGGGAGGCAAAGCTTGCTTCAGGAACCTGGGGGTCTTTGGTGTCGACCTCCCACCTGTAACACTACTCCCTCATGAGAGAGACCAGGTACGTCTAGAACTTTTTGTATCTGTACAAGCTCTGTGTGCTGTGTGAATATAACTCATCTTTTTGTGTTTCTGCAAATGCAAACTCATTTAAAGGATTTTCCTTTTGAATGACCTTGAGAATTTACAGTTATTTGGGAACCTCTTCATTCAGTACCAAGCAGATTTCTTTGGTTTTCATCCAGACAGTTTAGCTTGTTAGCGAGGACTGTTGTTTGGAGACCTCAGCAGAGTTTCAAAATCTGGTGTACACAACAAGTGTCAGGAACAGAAATACTCCTTCCAGAAATACTCCTATGTTGACATGCGTACCAGAGTCACTAGTGTCATTTAGAGGTTATAACATCCAGGAAGTCAGCAGTTAAAGTCCTGTGTTTGTAGCTTTTCAGGGCTTAACTATACAAAAGTGGCTTTGTCATTCAAAATTGTTAAAATATCTTGGAAACCATAGCCTAACTCATTGTTTAGGTAAAGCTTTCTTCAGCATTGGCCCCAAACCGCTTTGTCATCCACATGAGTGAGCTTGGCTTCGATTTTAATATTGTGTGATTTGAAATGATGTGTGCAAAAATGAATAGACCCTGTTTTTATTCCTAAATCATCTTTGCTTTGCTTCAAGATGGCTTTCTAAATAAGGGCATGATATGCTGCAGATGTTGGATTAGCTGTGCGTTATTGAACTAAAGAATTGTTTTTGAGTTACTGTGTTTGTTGTCCTGAAGCTTCATCATCCAGACCTCGCTAGTGCGATTTCCATATTTAAAAATCTTAAGTCAACATGAAACGGCATTTGCAAGCCATTCTACATCTGTAATGTAAAACATTTTAAGTGTATTTAATGAGTGAAAAAGTAGGCTGTGAACTAAATTCATCATTTAGAAATGGTTTGGATTGTGATTACGTGCCCGAATGAAGCTGATTGGAGGAGATTGATGTAAGAGTTTCATGACGTAAGCTGCAAAGTTTCAGAGGTCTGAGCAAATTTGTTAAAATAAAGCTTTTCTCCTTGGAATAATGTGCACTGATTAATCATTTAAAAATACCATGATTGTGTGTAAAGTAAATGAGGTTGACGTTTAAATTAAATGATGGTGGTCCCTACATTATTCTAGGCAAATTTGGTTAGGAAATATTGGCAACCCATTAAAACCTAATTATTATTATTATTATTATTATTATTATTATTATTATTATTATAGGGATTTTTAGGATTATTGTAGGATTCCCCTCATTTGGTGCGTTTTTGGTTGCTTTCAACTGGGACCTTGTCTGACCTTTCCCTCTAAACATTTAAAAAGCATAATTCTTTTTATAATTTTTTTAAAATTATTCCATCACCAGTCGTGATACTGCAGACTCACATTTCCAGTCTTCATGTATAGCATTTGCACTCAGTTTGGACTACATACAGCTCTTTATCTCTCTATTGTCTCGCATAGTTCAGGGACAATGTTCCTATAGTCCAATGAAAATGTAAAAGTGTTTTATTGTTTGTCACTTGCTGGTCACTTAAGGTCCAAGCTAGGTGGCTCTTAATGGTCTCTTTTCCTACAGTGGTCAGCTAACAATCAGAGGCCATTTGGTAATCAAATCTTGGAGCACATTCCCTTGTCCACTCTTTATTGAGTTGCTCTTTGAAAGCTAAAGCTTTTGGTTGCCATGCATGGGGGCTTGACTGTTGCTAAGCAATGTGCTTCATTGACCCTAGGACATGATAGCATGGTGCCAGTCTTTTTTTTTTCACAATCACGGAGACGGTCTGCCGTCTTGCAGATGGTTCAGGGGGACTGCAGTGGTGGGCTGGCTGCTGATTAGCTCAATGCGTTAAAAGGGCTCTTTTGTTGTTAATTGTGTGCTTGGGGACTGGTCAGTCTGCAGCTGCTCCAGGCCTCTTTATCATATTCTGCGAGGGGTTAAATTATGAGAAAAGAGAGGGCCAAATCCGGCTTTCTTTTGTCCCATTAGCTGGCAGGATTAGATTTTGCGTTGAAGGTGTATTAGATCTCATGGCTGGCCTCTCTTTTTGACGTTCTTGAAACTCTTGCTTAGTTTAAAAGATAGTAATTCAATGAAGGTCTGTTAAAGCTTTGCTGATTACATCTGTTCTTCACTAATGGTGTTGAAACAGTACTAGACTGCTGTTTACCAGCTGTGGCTGATGCAATTTGCTCACTTTCTAGAAATTTCATTACGGCATTATGGTGTTAGCAATACATTTTACTTTTATTCTCCTTAAACCACAGAATTTTGCATTTAAAGTTTGGTTGCATCCAGAAGTACATGAATAACACAGGATTAATCAAAAAGTCCATTCAGGGGTGGTCTTGTAAACAGTTCCATGTTTATTTGATCAAGGTGTTAATAGATGAATATAATTGTTAGGGATTCATTATTTGTGTAAGAAGAAACAAAAAAAATATATAAATACGCACCATAGTAAACAAATATATACGCACACACATACATGTAACAAAATACAGATTTTCAATAAATATTAAATTAAGCATTTTATAGGTTTCTAGGAGGTACACCACCAAAAGCTTCATGGATGTGAGTTGGTGTTACTAGGTGTGGTTTTGCCAATAATGGTTACAAATGTTGTTCCATTGTCTTTACACCCACTAGCAGTCGCCGTATTAAGTTGTTCTGCATTTGTTTTAAGCTGTTCATCTCTGATAGTGATGCGTCTGTAGGAGTACAGAAGACCAAAAATGCATAGAAGAAAGTGCTCTAGGGTGAACTTGCAGTAGGAAAATAACTTGATATGCTTGAGTAAGTCAGCTAACCCACATAGGTGAAATTTATTACTGTTCTTCCATGTGTGCAACTTCAGCTCAGTGTAAAGTTTGTCGATGTCATCCCCATCCTCGACTTCTGCTAAATGCTCCTTTCAAAGCAGCACCACTTTATTTCCGTGTATCTGGTGTATTTTTAACTGGATTTTTAACAATCAGCATTATTGTTTGCACAGCAGTCTCAAAGAGCCTGCGGCTTATGTGAAGAAATTCATACTCGCTAATGTTTTTTGAAATGCATATTAAGGCCCTTGTTGGACTAAGACAAGAAGCTAGCATAAAAATTGTTTTTGCTGGCCTAAGCAGGCCAGTAATAAGGATTTTTACTTGCTGTTTGGGTTTAGTGCTTTCGTCAAAGTCTCTACTGATAGAGCAAGATTGAGATCTCTCTCTAACTCTTGAGCTCCTGGATCAATTTTTGTTGCCATTGAACCTGTTTGCATTGTTAACAACTCAAGTCCCTAAGCACTAAGCCACTGCCACCACATATATGCATAATTAGTAAGGGTCAGACACGGCCTGAAGTGGAGATGGCTTAATTAGTGCTGGAGTAATTGTCACTTTGCTAACCTGAGTCTCAGATACCTGAGCGTGTGCCATGTTGCTGTTCTTCAGGCAGACTGACCTGAATGAAGTAATGGTAATGTAATAGCCCTGCCATCCTCGTTAAGTTCCTGGGCTTTAGAGGCCTGGATGAGCTAATAGAGCTGTTGGAAAATGTAATGGGACGAGTCACGGGTCAGCGTTAGAACAGATCTGCCCTACATTCCTCTTTCACACTGAAGCGTGAGACGTCGTCAGGCTTAAATAAAACTGTACTCCTCTCTCTGGCTCTGTTTGGTCTCAAACCACTTGAAAGATGATGCTGATGTGCATGTCACTGCATCGGATCACGCAAACCGAGCCAAGAGACACACAATTTATGTGTCAATTACCGTCAGTGTCTGGTTATGGGATGAGGGCAAGGCATAACCGCATGCACACTGCCATTCAAAAGTGATATGCCTCTACTTGTGGCTATCCAAAGTGAGATCTCAGGAAGCTTATGTAGATAAGAGGCACAGAAGTCACTGTTTAATGTGGGGTGAAACCCATGTTTACTTTGCTTTAAGTGACTTTTACTGAGCATCATTACTCTGCTTCATGCATGGCTCACGTAGCTTTTAATGTTGGGGCTGTTTTTTTTTGCAATGCAACCTATATTGCAGTTTCGTTTAATTCAATGTGAGTCAAACCCATGCATACTGTTTGAGCTACAAGAAAAACAGAGTTTATGTACTATGTTTACAGAGGTTGAGTCATTTCCCAACAATGAGACGATAAATTGTCCAACTAGTTTTAATTAGCATGCAGTCCTTTAGACCAACAGGAAGAATGTTTTTCAAAACATTTGGCCTCATGTTGAAGTATGTATACTAAGTTTTTCTAGAGCAGTAGAACCGTAGTGATGGTTAAATTGAGATACTATTGACTTGACTTATCTACACCAGAGTAGTTGCCTGTTCCTGTTACCTGTTTTTTGTTTTTAATGATGCAGGTGTGTAATCGTTTAAATATCAACACGTGCACAAAAAAACCACAATTGCAATGCATTACACTTGCAATATATTTGCTACTTCAACATTTCTTATCCAAGAGTCCTTTAACATATTGAAAAATTCATTTGAAAATGTACATAGCAATGGCAAGCCAATGTTCTAAGTTATCTATTGTCCATAGTTTTGTAAGCTAATTCATTTAATGAATCTTTTTAAATGTTAAAAAAAAAAGAGAGAAAGAGATCTTTTATTTTTAGTATTATTTTTATTTTTGTCTCGCTATTAATATAGCCAAGGTAGCTGGCATGGCATAGATCTGAGACTGGTTAGAATAGTTCAGCTAATTTGCATTTGTGCGTAACACAAACGAAAGTAACTCTCTTTACGACACGTATTGGAAACATCAATGAGAATGTTTCACTTCTGTATTATTCAAATAAAGACATGTAGGTGCCCCTGTGGTCATCACAGCCACACGTTTCATAGCCTGTTTTGCCCTCTCACACCTGTAGCACTTGCTTGTTCCCAGTGCAGCCACTGCAGTCAGGATTCAGTGGCCTTTAATTCAGAGCCAAACATGGCACAGAATGTTCTGTCATCAGCCTGGTGTGGATGCGCACTAGCTCCACTTAGTGGCCAAAACAACTGACAAACGCATGTTTGTGGTGTTGCTTTGTGATGCTGCCTTAAATAGAACGACGTTGTTAATTAATGAGCTGATTGCTTCAGGTAAAAGGACTCGTGTCCCTCAACGAAATACACAACACTAGTGTTGGTGTGACATCGCTATTATTGCCCGTTTTAGAGGGGAATTCTATGTCATCTGTGGAATGTTCCTTTTGCAAACATTCCAGATCACATATTTGTCACAATATTCAGCAGGGTGTAGTCACCAGCCAACGCATATTTGTTCTCACTGACGTGAGAATGTGTCCTAGTGTAATTTATGAGCAAGCATGGACACTAGTTCTGTTGCTAGGTTTGTGTATATTCAGTCAAATATCCAGCCATTGCTAGGGTTGGAATGGAATACTATAGACTTGCTGCACAATGTTGTGTGTTTTTTTTTTTGTTTGTTGGTTGTTTTTTAGGCTTATGCTAAGTTGTGCTTTTCAAAAAAAAAATACTAGTAGTTTGCCAAATGTTTGTCTTACATTGTCATCAATTATTAAATGATGAGTCAGAAAAGAGGTTAAAAATTGTGACTGACCTAACTACTGGTTAATGCACACTGGCAATGGAAGGTCTAGTCAATTTTTTTTTTTATGTATGTGTGTATATGCATGTATATATGTGTCTTTATTCTCTTCAGTAACTCTGTCATTCATCAGTTTTAGCCAGTTTAGTAAGACACCTATATGAAACTGTAGTTACAATGTTCATGCCATAAATGGTACATACTGAATACTTTAGCAAGAGTAAACAGTGTTCTGAACTGAATCCATTAGAGGTGGTCAAAGGAATCATCTTTTACTTGCCTTACTATCTCTCCAAACTTGCTTTACTGGCTTGCTTCTGTGGAACAGAAAATATTTTAAGAACCAAACCACATTGGACCCTATTGAATTCTATTGTATTGACAAAAACAAACTTGGAAGATGTGCATGCTCTGCAGAAGGAAGTCATACAGGTTTGGAATGGGGCAAGAAAATTGCAGTTTTCATTTTTGGGTGAAACTTTGCTTTAAAGAAAGATTCAAGTGTCTGCAACTGAGGACTTGTGGATGTGGATCTTAATAGTACTTAATCAAATGTTTTGTGATGGATCTGGATCTCCACTAAGTTTGCAGTAAATGCCACTCTGAGGCGTTCAGTTTTTACTGAAGGTTTGGTGTGAATTTGAGGTGTCCGTTGCAGTGGGGAAAAAAACATCTAACTGGAAAACGGTTTAGGTTTCTAGCAGGATTTATGAGACGTTTAAATAGTGCATATAATCATCTCCATAATGACAGTTTGGCTACACTTACAGAAGTTCACATCATATATTTATATCTTGAGTGCTAAGAAATCATTTGAGAATCTGCCTACTTGTTTATTTTTTAGTTTTTCCTATATATCAAGTAGCTTATGTTCAGATCATATCTTACTCAATGTCAAGCATGCCAGGCTTTGAAATGGCTATGCTTTTTTATCTTTGTGCACAACTAAATGCGTGCATTTCATGTGCTGCTGAAATTCAACGAGAGGCAGTGGAATTCTGCCATCGAAATCAATTTAGCGCTAATGTTATTGAATGATGTGGTGTGTAGAGCTGCAGTAGAGGGTTTATTTGTATTTATATGAGACGGCGGTGCCTGTGCTTTTCCCCTCCTGTGCGTGAATACAGATGTAATGTTTGGAGGCAATTGAGGTCAAGCATTATGTGCATGGTGGGATTTTTGTTGTGTATCGTGATTACGTTGCCCTCGGGGAGAGAAGCCCTTTATAAGCAATGAGCGCACATTTATTTCTGAGTACTAACCAACTCGTCATTTGTATGAAGAGCCGTGCGTATCATTCAGGGGCCATCGATTGGAGCCTTTCAATTGGCACTTAAATGAAAACTTGCAATGTTTATGAATAACCCATCTGCAAATTGATGGTCTGCCAAAATGATTAATAGGCTAGGGATTGATTGCCTGTTGCATAAAACAATTAGTCTGGCATTACTCTCAACAGGTTTCTCACCAGAACAGACACTCAATATTTATCAACACGGCACAGCGGGAGCTCAGCCTGAGTGGCTCTCTTGAGATGGTACAGAGAACATACCCACTAGATGTAGTTTTACTCGGTCTTCTAATGCCCCATCTGCATCTAATATACACCATCCCCCAACAGAACGCTCCGTCTCTTGCTGACAAGCCTTTTGGGAAAGAATTGAGCCGAATTGCTTGCTTGTTTACTCTCAAGTTCTACCGGTTCCTCTTCTCAGGAGACTGGTGTGTTTTTGTGAGTGTCTGATGCTGAATCTGAGGACTCGGGCTTGAATGGGCTTACGCAACCCATGCGGAGATTTAGACACAACTGTTTGGAGACGTGAGGGTGTGGTGGTAGACTTTCCCGTCAGATTCCATGTAACCTTTTTTCTGATCTCCACTACACGAGTCCTGCATGCCACAGGCTTTCGTGGGAGGAAAGATACAGTCTTATCTCCAGAGCTATTCGCTGAGCCTGTTCGGTTCCCTCTAATCTTCTTTTGGCATCAGCACCTTGCATTGCCCTCGTTCAGAGGGCACTGGCTACACCTCTCGCAGTTGTATAACATCCTATTGCCAATATTTACACAGGCTCAGCGTTGTGTATCACAGCGCTCAGTGATACGGCAAGGCAGTGTGTGTGTGTGTGTGATGACGTGCACACACATCCTGCTGGGCATCCTTTATCCTTCATCAGTAGTACCAGATTTATTGCATGTATGTGTGTTTGATGTCCGTTGTTTTGGCTGCTGCTTTTTAGAAGGCTTTTACACAAGAATGTAATCTTTACAGTAGTCACATGCAGCACGCCTCCTAAATTCAAAGGAGACATTTGGATTTAATTTCCTGTTGTTTGTGGTATCGCATCTCATGGATTCTGCGTCTAGATTTGCATCTGATCTCCAGAGATCTTGGATACCTGAGCACTCTACACAGTTTGGTGCAATAACACACACATGGTTACTGATTATATCAAGTTTACCGAGGTTGCATTTATTGGATCAAAAATACAGTAAAAAGAGTAATGTTATGAAATATTATTGAAATTTGATATGACTGTATATTATACCGTATAAGTATATATTTGTAAGTGTATTTTGAAGTGTGAGTTATTCCTGCGATAGCAATGCTGAGTTTTCAGGAGTGATTGCTCTTATCTTCAGTGTTGCATGAACCTTCAGAAATCATAATATACTGATTTGGTGCTCAAGAAATGCTCTTATCAATGTTAAAAAGTTGTGCTGCTTAAGTGCAGCTTTTGTTTTGATAATTTATTTGAAATAGAATTGCTTTGCAATATTACTTTTTTACATGTAACTGATTAAAGGTATAAGTTATTTTTAAAAATCCCTTAATTTTTTTTAATAGTGTAAGTCAAGCAATATTGAAAACCGATATGAGAATTTAATTATTTTTCTATGCTAAATTTATTGATTGGTTGCTTTGGATTTAAAAAATTATATTATATATAACCACTTATAGGTTGCAATTACAATGCCAAATTCACACAGCTGCAAAAAGGCTAGTATTGTTCTTACTAGTATCTTTGTTTTCATATTGTTACTTGGTATTAAAGTATCGGTACGTCAAACATCCGTATGATGTGATTTTCATTTAATGGAGCGATTTGTGATTGATTTGACTCATGTTGGTAGCCTTACTCTGCCAGGAACTGCTTTATATCTGGCACCACATATCTGTCCTCTATAATCACATGCTTAATAACTAGCCGGCTCCCTGGGTTTGTAACCACCTGTCTGGTTGACACCCGATATTCAAACAAAGCTAATCAAAACACATGCCAAATCTTTTATCTTCCAATCTGTAGTCATTGTCTATGCCACTCATGTGCCTTGTGTTTAATAATAGTTGTACTGTGTTTCAAATCTTGGTGTGTGCGTACATAATAGAATTTAAGGCACTGCTGTTAGGGGTTTAGTTGCAGTACATCTTTAGTGTTTAGTTTTTGTAAAAAAAATATATATTTTTTGTGATCTAAGAGGAAATGTTGGCACTTTGTTGCCAGTTTTATTGAAATTAAAGTTTGTCAATTAAAAGCTCATACTCTTTCTCTCTCGTTCTCTCTCTAGCCACGTGCTGATCCCATACCCATATGCAGCTTCTGTTTGGGCACAAAGGAGTCCAATCGGGACAAGAAGCCAGAGGAGCTGCTGTCCTGTGCTGACTGTGGAAGCAGCGGTAAGACCCATGTTTGAACTCTCAGCCAGAGTGGTGCCTATATATATGGAAAAGTGCATCATCTGATGACTTGTGCCAAGTGGCCAAAAGCAAATTATCATATAACTAGGAATGTTATTGGTTGGATTGTAAATAGACTTTGTAACTAACCATTTAACTGTAACCAAACCAGCATTTTTTGTTTGGATGGAGTTTTATAATTGTCAGTGGTGTTGAAATTTTAGACATTATTTTTAAAATCTAAAGCTACATTATTTCAATCATCAGCAGTGTTAATTGATACAGCATGATCGTGTGATCGAGTCAAATCCAGAAAAGTTTGTCAGAGATAGTGATGCACTAGGGTTGTGCCGATAGATGAAAGTATCGTGTATCAACGATAGAGATATTTATGATACCTTTGTCGATAGTCATGATGATGATTATTATTGTTATTATTATTAGGCGGCCTAGTAGTATTGGGCTAATATTATTGAATTTCCCTGCTAGGCTATTTCACCTCAGCACCGCACATACACGCAAATGAGGCTTCTCATTCAAATTTCAGAAGAAAACTAAATTGAACTGCAAGATCTTTTCTTTTAACAGCT